>NC_084571.2:35060000-35067500 GCF_033978685.3 Nerophis lumbriciformis | reverse complement strand
TAAGTTAATTATTATTTGCAAAAAATAAATAAAGTTTATCTTGTCTTTGTAGTGCATTCAACTGAATATGGGTTGAAAATGATTTGCAAATCATTGTATTTTGTTTATATTTACATCTAACACAATTTCCCAACTCATATGGAAACGGGGTTTGTAAAACTGACATATTTTTGGTGAAGATTTTCACCTAAAACCAGGGCCTATAAAACTAAAGTACTACATTCAGTAAATTACTCAAATCCCTTACTCAACCTCATAGGTTCATTTTCTATACTTTAACGTCTACATGGATTGGACATTTAAAAGTGACGGTTCTTCTCTCGATGCACTTCAAATCCAACCTCGGTGGCTCCGGAATAATAATACACCTTTTATTGTCATGGAGTAGTCTTTGAAGGCCACTCAGGACCCGTGGGTTCTTAGCGCACATCTCAAGTGTTTACAGCGGCCGCATGGAAACATCTCCACCCCCCCTGCAATTATTCTGCTCATGAATAGTTATTAACGAGGCTTGGCTGTCGTGTAGGTGTTGTCGACCTCCATTACGACGCTATCGGACAAGGAGATCCATATGTTGTTGGAGTTATCTCGTTCCACACCCAGGACTTGTGTTGGCAACAGACTGTGGAGGGCAGCACATTTCAATTATGCATTCATTGCAATTATAGTGTACATTTTTAATGGAATCATTATCTCACTCCGCGTAAGAGAAGGAAAACAGGAATCCAAATGATGTTTCATTAGAACAAAGTCAAAAAGGCAGAATTAGAAACCAAAGAGCAAATCATCACATGCTTCTCCATCTTCTGTTTTAGTATTTTGAACTCATCTTGAGCTTGTTGGCTTTATTTTCATAACTCTGTTGTTTCATTAATTTCCATCCATACATGAGATTTTCGTCCTTTGCTTCTTTGCTCTTTTCTTTGCTCCTTCCTTCCTTTGCTTCCTTGCTCTTTTCTTCGCTCCTTCCTTACTTGGCACTTTGCTTACTTTGCTTCTTCCTTCCTTCCTTTGCTCATTCTTTCGCTCCTTCCTTTGCTTCTTTGCTCTTTTTTTTGCGCATTCCTTCCTTTGCGACTTTGCTCTTTTCTTTGCTCCTTCCTTACTACGCACCTTGCTTACTTTGCTTCTTCCTTCCTTCCTTTGCTCATTCTTTCGCTCCTTCCTTTGCTTCTTTGCTCTTTTCTTCGCTCCTTCCTTACTACGCACCTTGCTTACTTTGCTTCTTCCTTCCTTCCTTTGCTCATTCTTTCGCTCCTTCCTTTGCTTCTTTGCTCTTTTTTTTGCGCCTTCCTTCCTTTGCGACTTTGCTCTTTTCTTTGCTCCTTCCTTACTATGCACCTTGCTTACTTTGCTTCTTCCTTCCTTCCTTTGCTCATTATTTTGTTCCTTCCTTTGCTTCTTTGCTCCTTCCTTCCTTCCTTTGCTCCTTCCCTTCGCGACTTTGCTCTTTTCTTCGCTCCTTCCTTACCACGCACCTTGCTTACTTTGCGTTTTCCTTCCTTCCTTCCTTTGCTCATTCTTTCTGTCCTTCCTTTGCTTCTTTGCTCCTTCCTTCCTTCCTTCCTTCTTTCTTTCCTTTGCTCCTTCTTTCTCTTCTTCCTTCCTTCCTTTGGTCCTTCTTTCGCTCCTTCCTTTGCTTCTTTGCTCCTTTCTTACTTAGCGCCTTCCTCACTTTGCGCCTTCCTTCACGACTTTGATCTTTTCTTCGCTCCTTCCTTACGACACACCTTGCTTACTTTACTTCTTCCTTCCTTCCATTGCTCATTCTTTCGCTCCTTCCTTTGCTTCTTTGCTCTTTTCTTTGCTCCTTCCTTCCTTCCTTCGCGACTTTGCTCTTTTCTTCGCTCCTTCTTACTACGCACCTTGCTTACTTTGCTTCTTCCTACCTTCCTTCCTTTGCTCATTCTTTCGCTCCTTCCTTTGCTTTTTTGCTCCTTCCATTGCTCCTTCCTTCGCGACTTTGCTCTTTTCTTCGCTCCTTCCTTACTACACACCTTGCTTACTTTGCTTCTTCCTTCCTTCCTTCCTTTGCTCATTCTTTCGCTCCTTCCTTTGCTTCTTTGCTATTTTTTTTGCTCCTTCCTTCCTTCCTTTGCTCCTTCCTTTGCAACTTTGCTCTTTTCTTCGCTCCTTCCTTACGACACACCTTGCTTACTTTGCTTGTTCCTTCCTTTGCTCATTCTTTCGCTCCTTCCTTTGCTTCTTTGCTATTTTCTTTGCTCCTTCCTTCCTTCCTTCGCAACTTTGCTCTTTTCTTCGTTCCTTCCTTACTACGCACCTTGCTTACTTTGCTTCTACCTTCCTTCCTTTACACATTCTTTCATTCCTTCCTTTGTTTCTATGCTCCTTCCTTCCTTCCTTTGCTCCTATGCTCTTTTCTTTGCTCTTTTCTTTGCTCCTTCCTTCCTTCCTTTGTTCCTTCCTTCGCTTCTTCCTTCTTTCCTCTGGTCATTATTTCGCTCTTTCCTTTGCATCTTTGCTCCTTTTTTACTTAGCGCCTTCCTTACTTTGCGCCTTCCTTCGCGACTTTGATCTTTTCTTCGCTCCTTCTTTACGACGCACCTTGCTTATGTTGCTTCTTCCGTCCTTCCTTTGCTCATTCTTTCGCTCCTTCCTTTTCTTCTTTGCTCCTTTCTTTGCTCCTTCCTTTGCGACTTTGCTCTTTTCTTCGCTCCTTCCTTACTATGCACCTCGCTTACTTTGCTTCTTCCTTCCTTCCTTTGCTCATTCTTTCGCTCCTGCCTTTGCTTCTTTGCTCTTTTCTTTGCACCTTTTTTACTTAGAGCCTTCCTTACTTTGCTCCATCCTTCGCGACTTTGCTCTTTTCTTCGCTCCTTCTTTACTACGCACCTTGCTTACTTTGCTTCTTCCTTCCTTCCTTTGCTTCTTTACTCTTTTCTTTGTTCCTTCCTTCTTTTGATTCTTTGCTCTTTTCTTTGCTCCTTTCTTACTTGGCGCCTTCCTTCCTTTACTGTTTCCTTCGCTCCTTCCTTCTTTTGCTCTTTCCTTTGCTCCCTCTTTCTTTCCTTTGCTCCTTCTCTCTTTTGTTCACTCCTTGCTTTACACCTTCCTTTTCTCCTACCTTTCTTCACTTCGTACTTCCTTTGAGTTTAGATTTTTCTTTTCTTCGCTCCTTTCTTTTCCGAGGACCGGTCACAGGGAGAGAATCCCATACTTCCCACCCAGGCTGACTGAGAGACAGAGTCTCTCCAACGTCTCTGTGGTCTCCTTTTGGTTGGACGTTCCTTGAACGCCTCCCGAGGGAGGCTTCCAAGGTGCATCCTAACAAGAGGCCTACAGCCACCTAATCTGGCGACTGTTGATGTGAAGGACCAACAACTAAATGACGTAAACTATTGCCAAGGGAGAACCCCGCCACTCTCGAAAGGAAACTAATCTCTGCTGCTTGTAGCCAGGAACTTGTCCTTTCGGTCACAACCCCAGCTAATGACCATAGGTGAGGGTAGGAACGTAGCTCGACCGGTAAATTTCGTCTTCAGACACCTATTCAGCAGTCGATCTCACGATCCACTCTTCCCTCACTCGTGAACAAAATCCCATGGTGCTTGAACTCCGCCACTTGGAGCAGGATCTCGTCCCCAACCTGAAGATGCCACTCCACCCTTTTCCCAGCGAGAACCGTAGACTCAGACTCGGAGGTGCCTCTGTGTCACACTCTGCTAACTGATTCAGTGAGAGCTGAAGATCACGGTTTGGTGAAGCTGTTGTATATTTGTTGGTCATGTGATGGGTGATGAGCCAAGAATACGCCAATGAGGAATCGTCGAACAAAAAGCTTTATTTGTTTCAGCGAGCCTCAGATTGGAACTGCAGCTTCCAGGAGAAAGAGTATGGGCCTGATTACTCCTCTGATGTCCTCTCGGACCACTGTCTTTAAATACCTTTTACATGGAGACCCCCAGTCTTCGTAACTCTTGCCTTGGAGCCGGCCAGTCTGGACAAAGCCCAATTTGTTGCTTGGCCAGTCAATCTATTTCCTCTGATCGGTTTGAGTCGGTCGACCTCCGACTCCTATCCTCTACTCCTACTTGTGAGGGCTTTCTACCAGATGTTGCTAATGTCTTTACACTTCCTCCTAAAATCCAACTGCTGCTATCCTTTAAGTTCCCCACTGTCCTGGAGGGAAGAGCCACCACTCTCTGGAGACCTTGTGATGGACATCTGCACCTGAAGCTATCTAAGGGCATATCTCTTCAATAGGATAATCCTCGAAAGGATTCTGTGACCAAATATAAATACATGCTAGTTCACAATCATATAAGAAAATGGCACACGGTATAATTTACCACAAAGCCAGCAGGACACTGCAAGCAGAGACCTAATTCTGCAACCACCAAAGCGGTTCCCCAAATGTTGTCTATGAAAGGTATGAACAGAATCGGTAGCAACTATCATGGATCACACTCCTCAGCCTTCCTGGTAAAGTCTATTCAGGGGTACTGGAGTTCCCCGGACTTAAGAGGAGATTTGTATTCATGTGGTAAGAGTGTAGGATATTGTCAGGTTCAAATCTATTAAACAAAACAAGTGGAAGACACTAAATTGCCTGAGAACAGGAACAGGGCGATCAAAAGCTGCTTTGGCCAGATGGGGCTACAAAACCGGCCCAACCACCTGCGAATGCGGAGAAGAGGACCACACGATGCAGCACTGCCTTGTCCTCTGCTACCCAACCAGTGCAGCTTAAAAGATCTTGCAGAGTTCAAAGACAATGCAAAAGACTGTGTAAAGAAATGGGAAACTGTCATACAACCTCATGCTTCAAAGACCCGAAAAGAAGAAGAACAAAACAAGAAGCAAAGAATTAAACAGAGACAGAATTAAATTTGGCTCAATTTGAGGAGAGACGCATGGACACTGTACCCTTTTACAGTGTCTCAGTACGATCTGGCGAAAGATTGTACGCCACCTCCTTTATTTGGACTTCCCCTGACCACATGGCAACAGCTGCTTCCAAAGGGACGTGGGTTCTAAACAGCGTTGCCTTTGGTTACAGAACAGTTCAAAAGACAAGGTCGTAAACACGTCACAGAAAAGATCGTAAAACAGTTCAAAGAAAAAAAGAAGAAGAACAAAACAAGAAGCAAAGAATTAAACAGAGACAGAATTAAATTTGGCTCAATTTGAGGAGAGACGCATGGGCACTGTACCCTTTTACAGTGTCTCAGTATGATCTGGCGAAAGATTGTACGTCCTTTATTTGGACTTCCCCTGACCACATGACAACAGCTGCTTCCAAAGGGACGTGGGTCGTAAACAGCGTGCCTTTGGTTACAGAACAGTTCAAAAGACAATGTTGTAAACACGTTACAGAAAAGGTCGTAAAACAGTTCAAAGAAAAAAAGAAGAAGAACAAAACAAGAAGCAAATAATTAAACAGAGACAGAATTAAATTTGGCTCAATTTGAGGAGAGACGCATAGACACTGTACCCTTTTACAGTGTCTCAGTACGATCTGGCGAAAGATTGTACGCCTCCTCCTTTATTTGGACTTCCCCTGACCACATGGCAACAGCTGCTTCCAAAGGGACAAGGGTCATAAACAGCGTTGCCTTTGGTTACAGAACAGTTCAAAAGACAAGGTCGTAAACACGTCACAGAAAAGGTCGTAAAAGAGTTCAAAGAAAGGTTCATAAAAGACTTCAAAAAAGAGGTTCGTAAAAGAGTCCAAAAAAGAGGTGTCTGGAACTTGGGCAGATCCTGCCTTCTCTCCGCTTTGTAGTCCTTGGGTTAAAACAATATATTTCTGTTGATTACAATACATGAAGGAAAACAGAACACCTTCATGTTGCTTCGCCCCTACACAGTGGAGTTTCAGGTAGGTTCAAAGACATGTTTTTGCTTTTCGCTGGGAACTCATTGAAACACAAAGTTTTTTGTGACAACTTGGATAAAATTATTCTAACAGATATCATGCTTAAAACACATTGGGAAGTTAGCGCCCTCTAGGCATCCGCGTAAACGTCGCAAACAGCCCCTTTAATCCAATTAACACCCCATCCTTTTTGCACACAGCTAATTAAACACCCGGCTCTAATTACAACACTTACGGGATATTGATTTTTATGACGATCAAAGAGGAAAGGAAAGATTTATTTAGTGGTCTTGCGGACACCGTTTTCAAATGATCAAGGATTATTGTTCTATGCATCAAAACCAGAACCTATTTATCTTGAACGACCAACCAAGGATGGCCAGTGGAGCCAATGACAAAAGTCAAATCCTATTTTTTTTTTACCCATCTTCAAACATCCATCCATCCATCCATCTTCTTTCGCTTATCCGAGGTCGGGTCGCGGGGGCAGCAGCCTAAGCAGGGAAGCCCAGACTTCCCTCTCCCCAGCCACTTCGTCCAGCTCTTCCTGTGGGACCCCGAGGCGTTCCCAGGCCAGCCGGGAGACATAGTCTTCCCAACGTGTCCTGGGTCTTCCCCGCGGCCTCCTACCGGTCGGACGTGCCCTAAACACCTCCCTAGGGAGGCGTTCGGGTGGCATCCTGACCAGATGCCCGAACCACCTCATCTGGCTCCTCTCGATGTGGAGGAGCAGCGGCTTTACTTTGAGCTCCTCCCGGATGGCAGAGCTTCTCACCCTATCTCTAAGGGAGAGCCCCGCCACCCGGCGGAGGAAACTCATTTCGGCCGCTTGTACCCGTGATCTTGTCCTTTCGGTCATAACCCAAAGCTCATGACCATAGGTGAGGATGGGAACATAGATCGACCGGTAAATTGAGAGCTTTGCCTTCCGGCTCAGCTCCTTCTTCACCACAACGGATCGATACAGCGTCCGCATTACTGAAGACGCCGCACCGATCCGCCTGTCGATCTCACGATCCACTCTTCCCTCACTCGTGAACAAGACTCCGAGGTACTTGAACTCCTCCACTTGGGGCAGGATCTCCTCCCCAACCCGGAGATGGCACTCCACCCTTTTCCGGGCGAGAACCATGGACTCGGACTTGGAGGTGCTGATTCTCATCCCAGTCGCTTCACACTCAGCTGCGAACCGATCCAGTGAGAGCTGAAGATCCTGGCCAGATGAAGCCATCAGGACCACATCATCTGCAAAAAGCAGAGACCTAATCCTGCAGCCACCAAACCGGATCCCCTCAACGCCTTGACTGCGCCTAGAAATTCTGTCCATAAAAGTTATGAACAGAATCGGTGACAAAGGGCAGCCTTGGCGGAGTCCAACCCTCACTGGAAACGTGTCCGACTTACTACCGGCAATGCGGACCAAGCTCTGGCACTGATCATACAGGGAGTGGACTGCCACAATCAGACAGTCCGATACCCCATACTCTCTGAGCACTCCCCACAGGACTTCCCGAGGGACACGGTCGAATGCCTTCTCCAAGTCCACAAAACACATGTAGACTGGTTGGGCAAACTCCCATGCACCCTCAAGGACCCTGCCGAGAGTATAGAGCTGGTCCACAGTTCCACGACCAGGACGAAAACCACACTGTTCCTCCTGA